>NW_017100086.1:637694-638525 GCF_001412225.1 Nicrophorus vespilloides | reverse complement strand
AGACTGTGTGTATAACAAGATGATACTGGTATATCATTATGTGCAGGTTTTTACAAGTTCAAAATGTATTGCGACCACAAAGCGAATGCCTACATCCTACAACTTACACAATTTTATAAACATATATAATATTTTTTTTACTTCATAGGTACTTTTATAAATAATGTATATGTCTTTATATTATAAGATAGTATAATGTAAGTAAATAGGTACTATCAGTGTATGTTGAGATCCACTATCGTGGACCCCCATTTTCATTTCATGGACCCCCAAATTTTTGCTGACGTAGACCCCTTGCAGGCAGTTTGTCATAGACCCCTGGGGGTCGATATAGACCACTTTGGAAATCACTGGTCTAAAGTGTGAGCTTTGTTGCGTATGGTTGTGCCATCCATATTCTCGCCATTTATTAAATTTAAATGTGATATTTTACATACATAATTTACTTTTATATTATCTAATATTACTATTTAATGCAAATTATACAATTACATAAATAATTACAGGCTTCTCTGTAAATTTAGCCAACTAAATGTTCATTTATATTATTACAAATTCGGCACCACATATATTAGTTAATTATTTTACTACTACTCACTAAAACTAAAAATAATGTATTGAAATAAATAAAAATTACTAATATATTATAATGCTTACATTCGTTATTTCCTGATTAGCTAATGTTTAGATATTTCATATGTCTCTACTAATAATTTCTCTATTTTGCAGAAGAAATTACAGAATTAATCAAATATGAATCAACAAGTACTTGGGTAAGTGGGTTTCGAACCTACTCAATCCAGCATGTAAAAGTACCAACAAAGTCAGGAA
>NW_017100086.1:637312-637683 GCF_001412225.1 Nicrophorus vespilloides | reverse complement strand
CCTGTAATGGCTAACAGAAAGTGATCTGAAGCATATTGGAGAGGTGCAGTATTTTCAGTACAATATCTGTATTTTTGGATGTACATCCCGGAATTGGACAAGTGTATCTCCTTTCTGAATAGTTATATGTGTTTACTGTTGTGCAATACATTTTAAATATACTTACTGGAGTTTACTTGTAGTTCAGTTTATTTAAATCCTAAATGAAATTCTAAATAGCCTAAAACAAATTAGTGAAATTTATCCCACCTTATAGTCCTCGCAAATGTTCCTTCAGTCTGGATCAGACTGGAAAGCTAAAATAAATTAAATATATCCAATGGCACTTACAAAACAACCTTGGGTATAAAGAGCTAAAGGTAAAGGATTTT
>NW_017100086.1:637045-637287 GCF_001412225.1 Nicrophorus vespilloides | reverse complement strand
GAACTAAAACTAAATCTAACAAGGATTAATAGACTAATACAAACAAGTCTTAAGAAAGACTAAAATGTTTAATAATAATAATTAAACTTATTTGGATCAGAACAAACTGGGTTAAAAGTAGTCAAGTAGTCGCGGATACAAATATAAATAGTGCGAAAATGTTAAAACAATAAAAACTATTTGATAGGATAAAGTATTTTTTTTTATTATTTTAAATTTCAAATTATTTGGCGCTTTTATAT